>NC_055667.1:25905000-25922500 GCF_017976325.1 Chelmon rostratus | reverse complement strand
GAGATATAAACACCTTGATGCGAAATAAAAACCAGCGTCGCGTCAACCAGAGTCTGTTCGTGGTAGTTAAACTGTGAAGTTCTCGTGGTGAGCGAGAAAACTGCAGAAAGTCTTTCTTTGGATTGTTTTATGTTGTCTCCACTCAACAAACTCCACCGTTTTCAGAAACATGAAAACACAAGCAGCCAATCACAGTTCTTGCAGTCTCCAAGTGGTATCTCCATCGCGGCTGTAGCCAAGAGGTGTAGTTATTTATGAGGAGGTGCATGTCTGCTCCACTGCAGGCTGCAGTATGCTCGTATGGATCACTCACTCAATATATCAGTGCAAATCCAGCTTTATTTAATAAATACTATTCTATACTGACCGGCACATTATTTTAACCCTCACACAACCAACTAGTGACCATTAATAATGTTTATCTAAAAATAATTAGTTCATTTATCCAGTAGAATCACTGTACACACACAATGTCGGCACTGTGTGTGTGTGTGTGTGTGTGTGTGTGTGTTATTTTGGGAATGATCGGCTGGTTTCAGAGTGGTTTCTGAGTGTTTGGAGTCTAATATTAGCCCTGCACAGCTTCCTGCTCACATGTTCGATTGATTCTCACTTTATGTTTATATTCCAGGACTGATTCTCTGAGATCAGAGGAATCAATCGAGTTATTCCTCCTTTCTGCTGTGCCGCAGGGTCGAGTCCGAGTCATTTTATATCCAGGTAACACCCTCAGTCACGTGCATACAGAGAAAGCTGGATGCTCGCGGGTTTTTTGGCAGCAGGACTGCTGACATGCATCAGGGTTGTGGTCAGGACTTCCTCCAGTCCATTATCATCTCTTATGTTTTATTCACATCCAGTTGTTGTACATGCACCGCTCTTGGCTCCTGTCTGTGTGCTGACTCGACACCTCTGCTGATATGAAAAATCAGGGCAGTGTCATCAGCGTACGTGATGATGTGTCATATGTTTGAACTGGTTTTGGCAGCTGTGGACTGAGCAAAGATACTAAACCACTGTGGTCAAAAAGTCCAAAATACAAGAACACAACAGGGTGTTGAGGGCAGAGAGTGATTATTTTATACACGAGTGTTACCAAAACAAGTTAAAAAGTATTTAATGTTGGGGAAAGATGGCGGTCCTGGTCGAAACAGGACTTTTTGTTTGCACACTGATCCACTGGAGAATATTTTTAACAAGCTGTCTCGTCTCAGCTCTCATGATTCTGTCCTCTTGGTTAGATTCTCTGTCATGTGAATGTGTTTTTACAGTTATGAAGAGTTTCATCTGCTGTGATCTGAGTGAAGTAGAAAAACTCTGCAGCTTTAAATAACCTCTCTTAATGCTGAAAATAGACTCAGCGAGACTCTGAATTGCATTTTCTGTCTTTCATTTTTCGTCTTTTTTTGCCTCTTTTCTTTCTTTACCGTCTCTGTTCTTTCATTTCTGATCCTGTTATTTTAATTCATATTTCTTTAATCAAACGCTCCATCAGCTGATTTCTATTAAGATATTTACACCTGCTGCTTGCGATCCCTTGTCACTGGTTGCACATGTTTCCAGATAGTGAGCAGTTCAGTTGAAGCCTGCTTTTTCCTTCTGATTTAATTGAAATACATTTTGTCATTTTTACTATTCTGCATTTATTCTAACAACAACTCTACGTTGCAGAATTAGGTTTTTTCTGCTTTCCTGTCCTGTGTATCATCCCACCCATCAGATTATTATAGTGACCACTTGGAGTGTAACATCACCCAGGCGGAGAATCACTGTGGTCGTCTCTGTATTTAAAGATCTGTCAATCAATGTGGGAGTGACAGCAAACATGATGATATATATGAACAAAAGAAGAGGATTCAAAAACACAAAAGGAACGTGAGAGAGAGGAAACAGAGAGGCAGGATTTCAGTTTGTTTAAAGAGTCAGATCTCCTTCACCAGAGGAGGAGAAAACATGGAACAACCATCCCTCCTCCTGCAACTTTCATCATCACTCCATCAATTAAACATGACCGTAGATTACACTGGAGGAGGAGAGGAGGAGAGGGGGAAAGGAGAGGATTTAGGAAAAGAAGGAGAGGGAGAAAAGGTGATGGAAAGGAGGGAGGAGGAGGAAAGACGAGGAGGAGGAGGGAGGGAAAGATTAGGAGAGCAGGGAGGCTTTTAGCAGCCGGCTGTAACCCAGAATAGAAGTTTTCAAAGAGAGAAAACAAACTGAGCCGATGATCAAACTGGTCCGGTCGATACCGGTGTCCTTGTGAAGAACAATCTCAGTTCAGACGGTTTGGAGGCACAAGAGGAGACAGAAACTCTTCATCAAGTACTTTCCAAATTCAGATTCATCAGTTTTGTGTCTCAGCTGTGGGATTCTTTTACACAGATGTTAAAAATGAGCAGGGTTAAGTTCATATTATTTATTTAGATTTTCTGACACGTTTGACTGCACTCTGCAGCTATTTAATGTAAATGTTCCCACAAATGGAACCGATGATAGCAGCCACATTAAGACAAAGAACATGTTGGACCATATTCTACGCAGCTACTTTCATTCTGTCAATGGAATAATGCATTTGTGACCATTTCTGCAACAAAACACTACGACAGGACCATAAACGCTGCAGCGTCTGGAACCAAATTAAATTAAAAGCATTAAAAGTTAATGTATCATTAATCTAACAGACTATTTCCACTGCAGCTTTGCATCGTCAACATCTGACAAGTATTATCACTGTATGAAGTAATTGGAGCTAATATTTCAGCAAACAGCTTCCTACTTTCACATCCAGCAGACACTGAGCATCATGATCACTGCAGTCGTGTTAATGTCACCCGATAGTCTCTAACTTTTAGCTCTGGTTTTGGTCTCCTCCAGCTCCTGGGAGAAGTATGTGGCCCTTTAGCTGCTAAATGCTGCACTATGTTCACCAGCTGGTCTCTAACTGAGTCTGTCTGCTGTCTGCTGCCCAGCGGGTAGAGAACTGTGGCTTTATCACGGCTTGTTTGATGAAAACCTGAACCAGACAGGAAATCTGCCACAAAACCAAAACTATGAGCTAGTGGAGGCTAAAGAGCTCTGCAGAGCTGCAGAGGTGTTGATAAACCCCTGAGCGTTTGTCACTATGAACGAAGAGTCATTGGATTTGCTGTTACTGTTTAGCTTGCAATGGTAAACATTAGTCCTGACAGACATCAGCATGTGAGCATTGTGACTGTGCTCATGTTAGCATGCTGATGTTAGCATTTAGCTCAAAGCACTGCTGTGGCGGAGCAGAGCCTCATAGAGCTGCTAGCATGGCTGCTAATCCTGTTAGTAAATCATCTGTTTTTGTTGTGATATTTGTTCCCAGATCTCTTTTCCAAAAGACTTTTCCTCCTAAATGAAGTTAAACCAACAAACTAAAGAACAACAACGCGGAGTCTATAAAACACTGGTGATACAGTCAAGACCTCCTCTTCTTCTTCTTCTTCTTCTTCTTCTTCTTCTCTCTGATTGGAGAGATCACCCTACCGTTTAATTGTCCTTCTGGCTCTCCGTTCTAAACTGATTACCATTGGCTGTCTGTCCCTCTATTAGATTGTGATTGGCTGGCTCCTCTATTATAGGTGGGAGATAAGATCGGCCTCTGCGTTCGATTGGCTGACTCGGCACTAATGGATTCCTATCAGCTCCAATCGGGAAGCGGCAGACGGCCGTCTCTCCGTCTGTTTGTTGTGTTTTTCTGCTTTCAGGTGAAATTGTAAATTGTGAGTCGTCTGTCTTCCTCGTCTGTCTTCCTCCATCACTCTTTACTGTCTGTACCTCTGTTTTCCTCTCTGTCTGTTTCTTCGTACTGTGTCTCTGTGCAGGATGACATAATCCTGACCATGAAATATTTAAAGTACTGAGAGAGCAGCTCAGAATAACCGGGCTGACCCGGGCCTCCGGAGACTTCCCCCCTTTTGTGAAACCTTTATTTATGACGACAGTTGACTCCAGCTCCACGGAGGCTCGCATGCCTTGCTCAGAGGCTCATCGGCACAAATGCTGGTAAAACAATGATGCGTTATTCACTCCGTTCAGCCATTTGTCTGCACTAGTCACCTGTCTCACCCCTGTGTCTCCTTAACGCTCTCACTGACCGTGATGTCACACAGGTGACATTTAAAGGGACAGTTGAGGTAAAAGTACCACAGTGAAGAAATACTCTGTTACAAATAAAAGTCCTGCATTCAAAATTTTTACATAGTAAAAGTGCAAAAAAAAAAAAACTCATTAGGCCCATTTCAAAATAATACACACTATGTTATATTCATGGATGATTACTGATGCATTCATGTGTTCATAACTTTAAAGTTGCAGCTGATAAAGGTGGAGCTCATTTTAATCACCTGCTGGGTAGTTTGTGAATGTCACCAAGTGATCAATAAAGTTTTATCTTTATTTATAGTGAAACATTAGGAATTATTTGTTGGTCATATTGTGCTTTATTAATCTGAATCTGCAAAGTAACTTGTAGCTCGTGTCAGATAAATGTAGTGGAGTGCAATATTGGATAGTAACAGAAAATGGAAATAAAGTACAAATACCTCATAATTATACTTAAGTACAGTACTTGAGTTAATGTACTTAGTTACTTTTGGTTACAGGTGCAACATGTAAATAAGTAGATGATAGAGGATACTTGCACCTGTCAGCCAATCACAGTGCAGGATCACCTCCTCTTCTGCCTTTTCTGTTTTTCTGCTCCTCCTCTTCATTTTTACCCTCCACTCATTCACTTGTTCCTCCTTTTTCATTCCTTCTTCCTTCCTCCACTTCCTCTTCTTTCCTCTCTCCTCCCTGATGTCTTCTTTCTTCCTCCACCTCCTCCATCTTTAGTTTGGGATGCAGCGAGAGAAATATTTAAACGAACGAAACGTATTTCCGTCCTCCTTTTTAAAGCTGATTCATTTAAACATTGTGAATCCTGCGTTGTTTACGGACATGTCTGCGTGCTAGCACTGTTCTTCTTCACTGCCTCTGCTGGAGCATTGTTGTGTTTCTTGGTGCGTTCCCGCACGCTGTGGCGGAACGACATGAAACCAGGAACCAGGTGTGTCTCCAGGTTTTTCCGGAGCAGTTAGGACTGTAGCTGATGCAGCGTAACTTTTCATGGTGCAGATTCTCCAAACTGTAAAGAAACACAGAGGTGTAGCTCTGAAATGTCAACACATGAGTTGATCAGTGCCTCACTGAAGCTGCACACACGTTATTCTCAGCTCATGATCACAGACTGAAACGTACCATTTTGTGCCAAAATGTAGACTCAAACCAGCTTTAGTTCCATCGGAACCTGAACGCACCGCCTCCGTTCCCGTCTTCATCATCATTGTGGTCTTTGGTCCGATGAGCCATTCTGGACGGTTTTGAGGCAGAAAATTCTCGTGTTTTGTCGTCAGACTGGACAGATGAGCGTCTCTCCACCTGCTGTACTTCAACTGTTGATTTCCGCCTGGATCATCAACACGGACCCAACCTGTTATCGTTAAGTTCAAATGTCTGATTTCGTGTAATCAGCTTTTCTTTTTTTTTTCAAGCCTGAATCAAGGCTGTCGCACGTTGTAAAGCGTCTTCAGCTTTGACTTGACTTGATGTAAACTGGTACATATTATAAAGTAGATCGATATGTTTGAATATGTATACGTGCATCATGTATACACACACATGTATCTATATATGAAGCATATGTAAAGCATTCAACATTTCTCCTGCTCATGTTTCTCCTGGCAGTGTTGAGAAGGTTTTGAAGCAGTGGAATATATAATTAAAGAGTTAACTGAATAGATAGATGACAATTAGAAAAAATAATTTTTGATCTTATTTATCTTTACGTTTGTTCCTGACACGTGACTCAGGACACACCTCTGCCTCTGCTCCTTTCTCCTGCATCGTCTCCTCTGACCTCTCTGTGTTCTTCTCTCCTTCTCCTCTTTCCTCTCTCTCCACCCTTCCTCTCTTCTATCCTCGCTCAACCTCCTCCCGCCGTCCCCCTCCATCCTCCTCTTCCACCTCTCTCCTCTGGCTTCGAGTCAAGCCACCACTCGATGTGCCGTCCTCCTCTCCCCTCTCTCCTCTCTCCTCTCCTGCTGCAGGACGGAGACTTGGCTCCTGCAGCTGCAGATAATGACCCTAGAGAAGGAGGGGAGGAGAGGGAGGAGAAGTGGGGAGAGGAGGCCGGGGGATGAGATGAGGAGAGAGATAGAGAAGAGGAAGGGCAGGACAGAGGAAGGAAATGAAGGAAACCTACAGAGAGAGGAGGGAGGGATGAAGAGGAAGAGAAAATAAACTTTCTCCTCCCTCTGTCTCTCTCTACTAACCAGCTACAAGCCTCTAATGCTGCCATCCATTATTCAACATTAGCAGCTCCAGGCTCACACACACACACACACACACACACACACACACACACAGCTGGTTTAATCACCTCTCTGCAGTCACAACCTCCGACATTTTAACGAGCAGCTGAACTCGGCAAAGCTTCAGTTTACTGACCTCTGCTGGTCGATCATCTGTTGCAGGGCTGCTCATGTTCTTGAGTGTTTCCATTGTGTGCTGCTCGATACGTCTACTCCACTACATTTATCTGACTTTAGTTACTAGTTACTTTGCAGGTTCAGATTACTGATACAAAACACCCTAACCCTACAACAAATACTTTCTGGTGTGTTATTATAGACACAGGTAAGACTTTATTGATCTCTTGCTGCTCCCCAGCAGTTTATAAAGTCATTCAAAGGAGCTCCAGCTGTATCAGCTGCAAACATTAAAGTGATGAACACATGAATGCATCAGTCCTGTAATATGAAATGTATTCATCTGAAATTATCTGTTTATGTGAAATAATTTAGTGTTACTGCTGGCTATCCTGAACCGCCAATACTATACACACTGATATGTTATTTGTGTGTGTGTGTGTGTGTGTGTGTATGTGAAAGAGAGAGAGAGCATTTGTATTATTCATGTTGGGGAGACCTAAATCTGTCCTTTTTGGGGACAGAACTCAGGTGCACACAACGTAAATCATTAAATTTTTGTTTAAGGATGGTTAAAGTTGGGTAATAGGGAATTAATGTAAGTGGACTGTGTGTGTTTGGGTGTGTGTGTGGGTGTGTGTGTGCGCACGGTAACATTCTCCAGGTCAGTGAATAAGATCAATCAATGTTTTTTTCTCTGAATGAGCTACAGTTCATGGTACATATACTATATATGGGTGGGGGTGATGTCAATAGGTTGAACATGCATCATGCTTTATGTTTGTGTATGTGGTGAATGGCTGCAGGGCATTCTGGCCAGTAATTGGTTGAACTCTTCACCTCTTTTCTTCTACCTTTATTTTTGCTTTGACTAACAGGGGGATTATTTTGAAGATGCTTTTAAACCTAGAAAAAAAAGATCCACGCCAATTTTGGGATAAAAATCAACTACAAAGTGGCTTAAAATGGCCGTAATCACACACAATTCAACAGTTGTGTGTTTCACTGAGTTATGCATGCATGTGCACACACATACCATGTTTCCATCACTTTTGGGGACATTACACAGACTTACATTATTTCCCCAGAGACTTACCCGAGCCCTAACCCAAGTCTTCACCCTAACATTTAATGATTTACGTTACGAGGATTCGTGTTTTTTTTCCCATACGGAAGGCGAGTCCCCGCAGTGTGACTGTGTAACAGATTTATGTCCCTATAACATGAGTAACAGACGTCCACACACACACACACACACATACACACACAGCAGAAGCAGCATCAAAGCTAATTTACAGTCTATTAAAGGTGCATTGCGTGTAATGTTTGGCTGTAGACTCAAGGCTGCTGCAGATTTACTGCTGCTCTCTGATAAAACACACACACACACACACACACACACACACACACACACACCAGTAGGACACTTTATAGCTGCAGGAGAGTGCGTGTGTTTGTGTTCACATTAAAAGTGGTAAAAGCTAAATGTGTGTATCATTGGAGGTTCAGGATTATAAATGAACACCCTGTTTTTCTTGATTGCATGAGGTGTTTCTGCTATTGTATCCACTCTGTTTCTATTGGCTGATTTTGTCTGCATAAACTTTTCCCTTTTTCAGCTATAGAAATCATAGAAATCATCAAGACCCTAGAAGCTAACTCCACGTTAACTAGTCGTAGAGGCTAATATCCAGAGCCTGATCTCAGTGTTAGTACTAGATACAACCATCCAGCACTCATTGTAGTGCCAGCTGATGTCCTCTGAACACAAACTTGTGCGCTAACACAAGCTAAACAACACATACAGCTTGTCTGTGTCTCAGTCTGTCCTCATTTGGCTGTTTTGCTTCTTTTTAGCTTACTGGCAAAAAGAAACTTTTAAACGTTTGGTGTTTTGATTGATTCATCTTCTTTGGTATCGGCCAATCGTCATGTCATCATCAGTCATATTTTTAATCAAATCTAAACGTCTACATGCAGTCTTTGTGCTAAGCTAGGCTAACCATATCCTGGATCTTTGCACTGCACACAATGAAATGAAACAGATTTCCATCTTGTCATCTGTTGAAAACAGAGAACAAAAGGGTGTTCTTTAATCAATAATTATGGCTTTTCTCTGCTAATGTGTCTCTCTCTGAGGCACTTAACAGCCACGGTCACTCTAGGAAGCACCAGTTGCTGACCAAAGATGGCTGGTTTCGGTCGTCAGTCGACTTCTGTTTGGGCAAAGGAAAACAAGTGAATTGTGGCCTTTCTGGCTTTCCAGATAGCAAAAGGTTTTGTTGTAAAAATCCACTTTAATTGAGTTTTCAGGTTTACTCTGCGTCTCTTTCTGATCTGGTGTCAGGTCACAGACTCTATTCAATATAGTTTAGGCTCTGCTGGGAGCTGAACTATTATAGGATCAATTAGATGGACAGGGACACACACACATATAGGAGGTTTGAAAAATAACCTGTTCAATATGATACATCACAAAAGAACAATTCTGCAGTAAATCTAACCTTTGGGAAGCTTGTAATGTTCAATGTTTTGACTCTGTTTTTTAATAAAACTGCATGGATAATCATGGTTTAAAGGGCAGATTGGATTTTTTTTTATGTTGTCTATATGTTTAAATGAAAAAATATTGGTGATTATTTAGTGTTTATATCATTCTGTCAAATCAGAATCCAGTATCAAATCAGTTTTATCAAATATATTTGTCTTTCATATTTGCAAGTTCCTGTATTTCACCCACATAGTGAGTGGGGCCTTTGTCAGCCTTAACTGCAAAAGATACCAGGCCTTTATTTGAAGCGGGCTTGTATTGGAGGCAGCTCTTAAGCTCTGATTCCCCCTGTTTGATAAGTATGATTGCTCAAATTTTAGGACAAATCCAAGTTTTAATCCACTCCTGTTACTGCATAATAAAGTTACTGCATTACACTGTTAATCCAAACTCAACACTTTCTGTTTGCATTTCAAATGAAATGCCTTCAAATGTATCAATGGACAGAACCCTTTCATTTCTTAACAAGGCATTTATTGTGAAACAATACATACAATGTTCCCACATAGCTACAGTGTTGTTGTGCTTGGACGTTACTTCAAAATAAGTTTCAGCTGAGACATCAACACACTCATTAATACACTCGCAATGACTGAAAATTGGACAATAACATTTCAGGTGAGTAATCCAGAAAAACAAAGCATTAGACTAGGGCATGATTATGTTGTTGAATTTACCAAATTAAACCGATGGAAATATACATTATGCTTACTTGGCATGCAGATGATATGACAGTCTCCTCAAGTTTATCCACCATTGTTTTTTCCCCCCGACTTGTTTATGTCGACCATTGCCCCAGCCAGTATTTGGGACCTGGCTTTTATTTGAGGAAATATGGCACTATACTGATAACTAAAAACTCATAAAGCTTAACTGTTCTGGCTTGGTTAGCCAACCATAACAGTTTTGCATTTATCATATGACAAAAGTATGAAAATGTTTTTATCTTGTCTTATGAATAAGTACATTTTCAGGATGTTATTTTCCCATATTTTGTGCAAATGAAGTACAGCTGTGGTCGCAATGTTTCCTCATTTTCCAAACTTAATGATAGTTTGGAGTCTGGAAAAAGACGTGAATAGCTGATAGAAGTTTGGTGTGAAAAAACAAAAGTATAAGCAGTTATTAAATTAGAATTCAGTATCAGATTCATTTATCAAATGCAAAAACTTTCAAATCGCTTATAAAATCTAAGTATGTTGTATTTGCAAGTAGCTGTATCTTGATTAAGAAGGAAACTGAAAATTTCAGATCCATAAAAATGAACTGAGAATAAAGAAATTCCAGCAGCCTCAATTTGTCAGGAAACCTGGGACTAAGAGGACCTGAACCCAAATGCAGACACACAAGGGGGCGCTAGGTTCAACTAATAAATTTATTAAACTCAGAGAAAACACAAGACAACCAAAACTCAGGGGACTAATGACTAACGACACACAAGGGTAACTGAATTCACACAACAACGTAACACAGGGAAAGACAACACATTAACACAAGACACATGAAAGCAAGGGAAGAGACTATGAATAACTACCAATGAATAAAAATAAAGAACAGAAAACGCTCCCGAAGGAGGAAAACACAAAGGGGTGTGAACAACGCAGCTGACCAACTAAAAGAACAGAAAAACTAACAACTCAAAATGCACTCTTAGCAAATGGAGAAACAAGAATCTACATAACAAAAGTAAAGAAACAGAAAATCGCTCTTAAACGAGGAGAATAAATCAGCTAAGCTATAACTTATGACAAGAAAACAGAAACTAAATTATAACGTTACAAACAAATAACACTATGAAAAGAACATGGCAGGGAACGAAGACTAACGAGGGAAACGCAGACAACAATAAGGACGGGGACTCTACATAAGACAAGACATGTGCAAAGACAAGAACAAGGCGATAAACAAACCAGAACTGTGGCAACTAAAGACAAAGTCGAAACAAGGAACAACTCAAACCTGAACAGAAACACGGACAGGAACAAAGGGAACGCAACATGAAACACTTACATGAAACAAGACAACACTCACTAAAGAACTATGGTAGAACTATGACTATGGTGAAGAACGTTGGCAGCAAGGTTACACAGACAATGACCCGACAAAGACTGGGGAAAAGACACGGATTTAAATACACAAGGGAGGAACACTAATGACACACAGGTGGAAAAAATCAGGCAATCACACCGGAGGGAAAACACAGGAAGTAAAGCAACACAAAGACACATGACATGAACCTTCAAAATAAAACAGGAAGTAGCAAAACCCAGGCAAAGATGAGACACAATGGGGAACTTAACAAAATACAAACAAGACAGGGCAAGGGTAGAGACTAAGACAATACAGAACTCTAACATAAAACATGGCATGACTGAGACCATGGCAAGGATCAACAAGAGAAAACTAAACAAAACTGCCGTGCATGGCACGGGTCATGACACAATTAAAATGAACTGAAACTGTTAAGGTCGTTTCTTGACATTCCTTGTCTTAACAACAGCTGGTAATGATGGTGTTCATCAGGTGGCGTCACCTGGTGAATGCCAGAGCAGTGTGTGGGCTGTTTCTTCTTTCTGCAAAAGTCACAGTGGCACTTTATAAGCGTTGAAGTACGAGGTCCATAAACTGCAGGCTAATGAGGCTGATGTTCCAGCTGCAGTATGTGAGGTAACAGCTGGCAGATGATCTAGCCTGTCTGCCCATCACAGCTGCATTTATTCACATTTACATTCTGAGCTGTACTCACTGTCAGCAGCTCTGTCGCTGCCTCTTTGTTTTGTTCTACAGCACCAGCAGATGTAGGAGTTAGGAAGTTCACAATCTTGTCCTTCATCTTTTTTGTGTGTGTGTGTTACTGCCATCAACACTGCAGATGGAAAGTTCTACATGAGGAACTTCTGTGTCGGTTGCTTTGAAGATATTTTGTCAGAAAAACCAAACATAAACCATTAGGGTGGTTGACTGAATAGCTGCTGACCTGATCCATGAGCCAACCTGATTTTAATTGTTTTATATGCTAAATTGACTCATCTGTTAACTGTTTTACCTGCTAAATATAGCCATAGGTTATCCTGACCCATACTCAACTGTTTTAGTCATCAAACTGACCTGCTAGCTGAACTGAACCGAACTGTTTTAGCAGGTAAACTGGTTTACTCTTTTAACATGAATTCAAGATGCTCAACATACTTGTTATGTTACCTGAACCCAACGTTTTTTAGCTTCTAAACTGACCTGCTAAATTGAATCCAACTTATCCACTGAAGTGACCCCTTAGAAGCCAAACTGTTTTAGCTAAACCAGCTATAATGAGCTAACCTGTACTGTTTTAGCTACTTAAGTAACCCGCTAGCTAATCTGAACCAAACTACTTTATCTAAGATGCTATCTAAGATGCTAGCTAACCAGAATGAAGCAGACCTGACATCTAGATAACCAGAACCAACTTTTTTAGCCGCTGTGACCAATGAGTTGCACTGAAGCTAATTTGAGTAGCTAATATGACGCATTAGCAACTGTTTTAGCCGCTAAACTGGACATGTTCATGTTATAAAACATGAACAGAGCTGTTACAGTCTTCTTGTATGACAAAATTATGAAAATGTCCAGTTTGTCTCATTTATCACTTCTTTTTTACACATAGCTGCATATTTCTGGTTTAAAATATAATTTTCCCATAATTTGTGCCCATGAAACACATCTGATTTTACAAACTGTACGGGGCTGTACTGTCTTTTTTTTTTACATACGAAACTTCTGTTGAAATGATAATGCCACCCCTCAAACAAAATCCTCCATTTCAATGAAGTCATTGCATTAAATTTATATTAAATCGCTTTATTTAATGAATATATGTCAGTTTCATCAACATAAACACATGTAGGCAGCAGGCTAATCCAATAAAGACGCAAACTAATGTTGAATAAGAAAAGCACCCTTTGGCTTAGCAACATTATGCTACAATGGAAATGGTAATAATGCAGATAGGCTACATAATATGAATGGATTTTTAAAGTAATTACTAAAATGATGTTAGAGCTGAAATTGATTTTTTGTTACTCTTGTTATGTAAATGTAAATTACGGTGCTGCTACGCGGCTTTAAAAGTTAAAGGCGTTACGCCAACAAGTATGGATTGAAGCAGAATATTTTGTTTCAGTGTAAATTTTGGAAATGATTTTATCTATGTTTTTCAGTAAATTTTGACTTTTGAACTTTGGAAATCGGATCAGAAACGGTCCTTCCTACGCAGCCACCTCTGGAGTCTAATTCCACTAATAGTTTAATACTAATGATAATACTGCAGCTGTGCAGGAGCACCAGGTTTAGACAGAGTGAATAGGTACAGGAATTCAAACGCTGATTCAGAACTCATCTGTCAATGTTATGAATGAAGCTTTGAACTATTTGGTAAAAGCATGAATAACAGAGAAACGATCAAAGTGAGAAGTGTCAGGATGAAGATTGAGCTGCAGCACAGATTCTTCCTGGTTGTTCGGCCACATGCTGATCGCCTTCGATTCTTCTGAGCGCTTTTTGCCAGCAGCTACAGATGATTCTGCTCCAGTCGGCCCTCTCTGTTATCCCCATTGATCTGCTGGTGTGAGGACGCCGGAGGTCCAGTAAAACTGACCTGAGTGCTGTAGTCACACAGACTCTGAGCTCCCACAGCTCCCAGCACACTCATTCAGCAAATTACTGTCCACACTCTCCATCAGGCTTGGTTTTACAGTAAATTCTGACAGAAACTGAGGTGATAATTACATTTCAGAGCATCACACTGGTGGTCTTGCGTTTGTTTGAGCCCATTTATTTTTTTCCCTTTTATTCTTTGAAGCTTTTTTCTAGAATCTTTCAGCCCGTTTATAGATTTCTGTCTTCAAAGCAGCCATTGATTTTGTTCATTTCTGAGAGAATCTGCTTACAAAGCCTTGAAACCTGATAATCCATCATAGTCTACAGTTGGTCAGTTTTGCAGTTGTCTCAGCCTGAGGTCGTCTCCACTCGTCTGTTGCTGACTCACTTTGCATCTGCAGAAGCCTCAGTTTTCCTTTGACACTCAACCTCGCAGTTGTGCTGTTTCTGGTGTTGGGTGCTGTTTGGGTTTTTCGCCTCACTGCCGCACTTAAAGTTCAGCCGGTTTCAACATGTTTGTTGGTGACCTTTCAATGTGCACGATGGCGGCTGTCCCAGACTCTCAAATGTCAGTATTTGTTGCTTTTCTTTGTCTTCTACGATTGCAATCTTCGGGTTTTTGACTCATTTGATTATCTGGAATGGACATTTCTTAACTTTTTTCTGACATTTGTAGATTACAAACAATTGATTGATTAATGCATTCAGTAATTCTCCATTATGTGTCTTATGGTGGTTTGCAAACACTTCTCCAACCTTTCAGGTGTTGATGTTTTGATCCAGTGAGGACAGGTGACGGTTCAGTGTCTTGCTCAGAGACACAGAGAAGAAATTTAAGATGTTCATGTTGCAGAACTTTCTGTCATTTATTTGTTGAAATATGTCGATATAAACTTTAAAGTGAGGTTATGGAGGATTTGGATCAGACAGAATAATCAGTTCAATTAATGCCTGAAATGAGAACTTATTGTCTGAGTACAAGAAGTACATTTTCGACTCTAGCAGCCGGCTTTAAATAACAGGAGATTCATGATGAAACACGTGTTCACAGGGCAACACGAGCTTCAACATTCAAAAAAAAAGCAGTCCTAAATTACCTCTCAGATATGAGCATTAACACAGCAGACGGGGTCGTGGCCTTATTCTCTGAAGGACTGAGACATAATCCTCTGCAGCAGGTACACGAGCAGAGAGCTGCAGTTCATTACCTGAATATCTGATTTACTGTACAGCCTCAAATGATTTGCATATTTGAATAGAAAGACTTTAATTCCACAGCGAGACAGATACTGTGTGAGAAAAGTGGAAAATCACTCTTACAATTTGATCACGAGGAAAGTTCAAACCATTCATAAAGGCAGCCATTTTTGTTAAAGTAAGACAATAAACTAACTTATAACTTTTGGACTAAAGATTTTATTCTGGAACTCTTTTCTAAAACATTACTTCAGCTACCGAGTGCCAAAAGAAATCAAAATAAATGGATAAAAGCGAAGCTTCAGCAGACAGTTTGCTGTTAATTTCCACGATGGAGCAGCGCCGCTGTGTTCAAACGTTCGTTCACACTTTGTGTTTGCTTGCAGGTCAGAAATGCTGCTCACAGCCGATCGTGTACGAGTCTGTACGCAGACTGAAAGCAGCCAACCGCTGAAATCAAAACAGAATTTTCCAAATAAAATAGTTAAAGTGAGCTCAGCCTGAAACATCTACAGCAGTGCAACAATCCGCCGTCGTTAAAAGTCTCGATCAGATAACCTGCTTCCTGTCAACGTGTCATCAGGCTCAAACCTGACGCTCCTGAACTGAAGCGGCGAATCAGACGGCGGGTTTCTGGTCAGTAACGTGATCGGAGCAGCTGGAAAGTATTTTCCTTTCTCAGTGTGTCTGAGCAGAAACACACAAACCATCCTGGCCTCCTGCCGACTCTCTCACCTCCTCCTCCTCCTCTTCCTCCTCCTCCTCCTCTTCCTCCTCCTCCTCCTCCTCGTCTCACTACCTGTGATTTATGGCTCTGTACAATGAAAGGTGAAGGCTGCATGAGCCAGCGACCAGCAACCTGTGTGTGTGTCAGTGATCTGTCTGTCTCTCTGTCTGTCTGTTTGTGTCTGTCTCTCTGTCTGTCTGTCTGTTTGTGTCTGTCTCTCTGTCTGTCTGTTTGTGTCTGTCTCTCTGTCTGTCTGTCTGTCTGTCTGTTTGCGTCTGTCTCTGTCTGTCTCTCTCTCCCTGTCTGTCTCTCTGTCTGTCTGTCTGTTTGTGTCTCTCTCTCTGTCTGTCTGTTTGTGTCTGTCTCTCTGTCTGTCCGTCTGTCTGTCTGTCTGTCTGTCTGTCTGTCTGTTTGCGTCTGTCTCTCTGTCTGTCTCTCTCTGTCTGTCTCTCTCTCTCTCTGTCTGTCTGTTTGTGTCTGTCTCTGTCTGTCTCTCTCTCCCTGTCTGTCTCTCTGTCTGTTTGTGTCTGTCTCTCTGTCTGTCTCTCTGTCTGTCTGTCTGTTTGTGTCTGGCTCTCTGTCTGTCTCTCTGTCTGTCTGTCTGTTTGTGTCTGGCTCTCTGTCTGTCTCTCTGTCTGTCTGTCTGTTTGTGTCTGTCTGTCTGTCTGTCTCTCTGTCCATCTCTGTCTGTCTCTCTCTCTGTCTCTCTGTCTGTCTGTCTGTCTCTGTATTTAACTGAAATATATATTGAACAAAATTAAACACACATCTGAAACAAAGCTAATTAATGAAACAATGTTATTTAAATAACTCAGTAAACCAGAAAGACCCTGAAATAAATCCGATGTAGTCTTATAGTCACAGCTGGACGCCAAGTTTGTGTGTTTCAGGGTATTTGTCCCTCTGCAGAGACAAATACTGAGTAAAGACTGTCTGTCTGTCTGCTGGTCAGTCCGTCCTCTGCTGCTGGTGTTTGTGGTCATGTGACCAGTTGCAGGTGTTTGGGACGGCATTCGTTCAGAGTTCAGTGTCACATCCACGCATCTCACCACGCCACAGTCCTCCTCCACCATCTTCAAAATACAAATCTGACATATCTGTACTTCAGCTGAGTATTTCCATTCCATGTTGGATCTCGACGTCCGTCTTTAGCTGCGGCTTCAAGTTCAATGGAAGTTCATTCCTGAATGAATGAATGAATGAATGAATGAATGAATGAATGAATGAATGAATGAATGAATGAATGAAGGATCTTCTGGGTTCCCACATCCACTTGTTAGTGATTGTTGTGTCAGATGTCTTGAAGGACAGTGGACTGGCACCTGTGCTCCGTCATGCCATGTTGAGAAGTGGAGGACGTGGAGAAAGACGTGCCTACACCTGAAAAGGTGTGGATGCACGAGAAGTGTTGATGTGACGGTGTTTTCCACCTGCAGGTACGGTGACATGGTTCCAAACACCATCGCGGGAAAGATCTTCGGCTCGATCTGCTCCCTCAGCGGCGTGCTGGTGATCGCCCTGCCGGTGCCCGTCATCGTGTCCAACTTCAGCCGAATCTACCACCAGAACCAGAGAGCCGACAAGATGAGAGCACAGCAGGTCAGAGGCTCGTGGTTTATTTCAATCATAGGACCTGAAGGTGCAGCTGGTAGAATATTCCTTTCAGGAAACCACGTCACATTTTTCGGGTATAGTAGGGTATAGACAAACCTGTTGGTGAACTGCTTCAGTGCAGAGATCAGACCCGAGGCTTCACGTCATAGCAGTATTTCTACTCAGCGTTACTGTGACTCTGAAGTATCCACAGCTCCACTGAGTACAAGCCTTCAGACAGCAGTTTAACGCAGCCTCGCCTGGAAAACAGTCTGTCTGTGCAAGTAGCTTATGATGACCGACATT